>NC_060276.1:57481513-57507274 GCF_021613505.1 Equus quagga
TATCTTCAGTTCTATCAATATTTGCTTCATATATTTTGGAGCTCTGATGTTTGGTGAATAAATGTTTATAAACATTTTATCTTCTTGGTGAATTGACCCTTTATAATTATATAATATCCTTCTTTGTCTCTTATAAGAGTTTTTGACTTAAAGTCTATTTTGTCTGATATTAGTACAGCCACTCCATCTCTCTTTTGGTTACTATTTGCATGAAATATCATTTCCCATCATTTCCCATACTATCAACTTTTATGCGTGTTTTTTTTAATCTAAAGTGAGTCTCTTACAGACAGCATGTAGTTGGACCATGTTTTTTTTTTTAATACATTCTGTTAATCTCTCTTTTGATTAGAGCATTTAAATTACTTTACATGTAAAAATGTAAAGTAATTAGTCATAAGGATGGACTTCTGCCATTTTTCTATTTGTTTTCTATGTGCCATATAGCTTGTTTGTCCCTCATTTCCTCCATTGCTACCATCTTTTATGTTTATTTTTGTAGTGAAATGTTTTGATTCTCTCCTCATTTCCTTATGTGTGTATTTCATGGATATTTTCTTTGTGGTTATCATGGGGATTACATTTAACATCCTAGTTATAACAATTTAATTTGAATTTATAGCAGCTTAACTTCAATAGCATACAAAAACTCTTCTCCTACACATCTCCATTCCCCCCTTCTATGTTACTGGTGTCATAGATTATATCTTTATACATTGTGTAAATAAGGAGTCTACTGGAGGAATCTGGGAGTTCAAAGTGTAATGGCTTTTTCTTGGCTGACTTGTGACAGTCTCTCATTGGCTGAGCTTCTTGCTAATTAAGAAGAAGTCTTTCTTCTTCCTGTTGGGCTCTGCACTTGATCTAGGGCATGAGAGCTCCCCCATTTGGCTTCCTGACTCCATTTTAATATGGTTTCTGTTTATTAATTCTCACATTTCCCCTTCTGATTGAGATCTTTAAAAGCATAGCTGATCAAGAGTCATTTTTTTTTTCCAGTTCTAGCAGCCTTTTGTCCCTTGATGCCAGGAAGGACATTTCCTGAGCATCATGTCCCACATTGGAGAGAAAGTGCATGGATTAGAAACCTAATGTGGCCACATCGAGTACTAAGGAGGCATAGAATAGGAGAACTCTTTCTTTTCTAAAGTCCATATGTAATCAAGATCATAGGCATTAGAGATCGTCCGAAGAGTTACATCATCATCAAAGATTTGGCAGACAACCTTCCAACAGGCCTGGTCCGAACATCTTGGGAAAGCTGTCTCATCAGGTGTCGTCTGCTTCAATTCTGAGAAATCTTTACTTTTAAGGCACCAGATGATGTGCAGGTCCAGTCAGGGTTTCATGCTATTTTTAGGTATGTCACATGAATCCAAGAGATTATTCCCTTGAGTTTTGCGGCACAAGGGTTGATTAATAGTATCTGATAAAGGGCCTTTCTGGTGAGGTTAATAGTATCTGATAGCGACCTTTCCAGCAAGGTTAAACAGAGTCCTTCTGGAGGTGTCTTTTCCAATAGGTGAAATCTCCAGGTTGCAAGGTGTGATGCTTAAAAGTCTTTATCTCCCTGGAGCACACTGTGAAAGACTACTCCACCAAAACATGGTTATTGTTTATAGAAGCAATTAGGCCATTGCAATATTGGAGTATATCTCCTTTTATCAGCTGTGAGTCCAAAGAGGTAGGAGCCAAGAATATTGGTGTCCTGTGACAATCTCAAAGGGTGAGTTTTATGAGTTCCAAAAAGGGTGGATCTGAGATTAAGAATGACCAACAGGAATGCTTTTGGCCAAGGTAACTGCAGGGTCTCTACAAACTTTGCCAAGCGAGTCTTAATAATGCTGTTAGTGTGTTCAACTAAACCAGAGGATTGAAGGTGGTGAGTGCAGTGAAAGTATTGTAAAACCAGCCAAACAGTGCAGACTTGCTGAAGTACCTGACCAGTAAAATGGGCTCCTCGATCGTTATGAAGTTCAAGAGGAGTTCTCCAAGAAGGGATAATCTTTTCCAAGGACTTTAGCCACAGAAGAGGTAGTGGCCTGTCTGCAAGGGAAGGCTTCAGTCCAGTCAGAAAACACACAGGCCATGACTAAAACATATTTATCTCTATGAGATGGGGGAATGGTATCAAACCCATTTGCCAAACCAAGAGTGGTTCATCAGGAAGTTTAAAATATCCAGGAGCAGTTCAAACAGGCTTCTCTTGGCTGTATTTTGGAAAAGTGGGACAAGTGAGGTAGGTACTTTTTATGGTCTTGTTAATATTCCCTCACCAATGTTGATTCATGAATGCTATCATTTTGTCAGTAGACCAGTGGTTTAATGCATGTGCAGTGGTTAGGAGTGGAAATTTTAGAGTCTCTGGTAGGACTGAGTTATATGGTCTGAAGCAGAGCTTTCTCTTTTTATCAAACCAACAATTGTTGAATTTCTAATCTTGTTTTTCCCTCTCTGAAACAAATTGTTGGGCTTCTCTAGCCAGTTTTCTAAGTTGTCATCTGGTGAAGTATCCCTTTGCAGCATGACAGAGGTTTGGCTGTTGTTGGTTCATTTAAGAGTTGCATTCCTTGTGGAAATGTCAGCAAGGTAATTTCCTTTAGCTTCCAGAGTCAAGTTTAGAGTGCTTCGGAATCTTAATATTAGCTAAAGCAGCAGGTAAAAGTATAGCATCCAATAATTCCTAAACATAGGGGCCATTTAAATTATATTTCTGCTGGAAGAAAGGAAGCCATGTTGCTTCCACAATATTCCAAAATCATGAGCTATTCCAAGAGTGTATTTACTGTCAGCATAAATGTTGGCAGTTTTGCCCTTGGCTAAAGTACAACCCCGTGTAAGAGTGTATAATTCAGCCTGTTGGGCTGAAGTAGCCACAGGTAAAGGTGCTGCCTCAACCATATCAAAAGGAATTGCAATAGCATACCAAGCACAACATTTGCCATTGTCACCTTTTGAGTAAGAACCATCAGTAAACCATGAGCACTAGGTGTTACCTAAAGGAATTTTCCTGCAGATCATCACAAGGATAAAGGAGGTGATCTATCAGCGTCAAGCGGTCATGCGGGACTTTGTCGATAATGGAGGAGAGAAGAGTAGCAGGGTTCAGGCTATTTTATAAAAGAGTTATGTGAGGAGCAGTTAACAAAAGGATTTCATAGGAGGCTTGGTGGCTGACTGAAAAATGCTTAGTGTGATGAGAATTCACGAGGGCTACCACAGCATGACGTACAAAAATGTTTAAAGGAGATTCCACAACAATTTTCTCGGTGGCTTTAACCAAAGGGCAGTGGCAGTAACGGCTTAAAGGCAAAGGGAATATCTCCTTGTCACGGGGTCCTGCTGGTGGCTGTAATACTCTATGGGTGAGTGGCAGTCCCTGTGTTTTTGGGTGAGTATCCCAAGGGCATTCCCTTCCTTTTCATATACAAAAAGGAAAAAGGGAATTTGATAATTGGGATGTCCAAGGGCAAGTGGGTTCATCAAACTCTCCTTTAAGGCCTTAAAGGCTGTGTCATCCAGTTCTTCCCATAAAATTTGGATTAGGTTGTTGTTCTTTAGTAAAACATATGGAGGTTTGGTCATAAGAGAGAAATTTGGTATCCAATTTTGGCAATAACCAACCAGCCCGAGAAAACCTCACAATTGTCAATTAGTTTTGAGTTTTGGGAAACTTAGGACACCGTGAAGCCTATCTGGATCTAGGTGAAGGTCTTCTTCTGATCTAAGATGCCCTAAATTTCGAACCTTGGTTTGGACAAACAACAATTTATCTTTGGCAACCTTGTGTCCCTTTAAGGCTAAAAGCTTTAGCAAGTGGATGTTATCTTCCTGTGAGGAGACATGGGAGAGAGAGCACAGAAGAAAATCACCCAGGTATTGCAACAAAAAGAACCTCAAGGGAACTTTATATCATCCAGATCAGCCTTCAGGATTTGTGAGAAATAAGAAGGGCGCTCAGTAGAACCCTGAGGCATTACTCTTCAGGTGAATTATTTTTCTTCCCAAGTGAAGGAAAAAACGGTATTGGCTAGCTTCATCAACTGGAATGCTCAAGAATGCACAGCATAAAGCAGTTACCATAAAGAATTTGCTTCCAGTGGGAATGGATGTTAGTAGTGTACAGAGGTTAGGAACAACGGGGTTTCGAGGGATAACGATGTTGTTTATTGCTTGGAGGTCCTGGACAAACCTCCACCCTCAGGCCTTGGGTTTTCTCACAGTTAAAACAGGAGTATTACAGGGACTAATACGAGGGATAATGAGGCCCTGAGCCTTGTAATTCTCTATTATGGGCTTTATAACTTGAAGAGCTTCCTTACTTATAGGGTATTGATTAATTCTGGGGAGAGGTTTTGAGGGATCTATTTGAATCGTGATGGGAGGTGTGCTCTGAACTTTACCAATATCAGTTGGAGATTTTGCCCATAAGGAGGGTGGTAGCTGGTTCAACAAGAACAAATGATCAGTGTTTCCAGAATCAGCTCTGGTACATCAGAGATGGAGCAAATAAAAGATGTCAAAGAGTCATTTAATTTACTTGATTGGCTGTTTTGATGGCTACTGTCAAATTCTAGAATTATTTCCCCCTTTCGGAAGAACTAAATTCTGGCATAGTTTTCCAAGACGTCTCAGCTTAACAGATGGATTGGGGCAGAGGAACTAAGGAGAAAAGGGTGTGTGTCTCTGAAAGAGCCGAAACAAAAGGCAGTAGGTTCAGAGACAGGAACCCATTGAGGTTTACTAGAAATTCTCACTATTTGAACTGTGTTTGTACTCCAAGGCAGGGGCTGCTTTACAGTAGTGGGGTTGAGTATCGAGAGTGTGGCTCCCGTGTCAATTCGGACAAAAAGAAATTTATCTCCAACCTGGAGAAATGTTCCTCTGAGCCAGTTAAGAAGGAGGATTGGGAAGAGCCCCTGTGGCTCCTTGGAGCCCTGTCACTGAGAATTTGGAGGGCGCTGGAAAGGCTGGTTAGAGGGCTGAAGGCACTTGAAGCACTTAAATTTGTAACAATTTCTTTTCCAATGTCCTGGTTCTTTGCAATAATAGCAGAAGCCGGGGGGGGGGGGGGGTTTGATTTCGGTTAGGGGACTTCATTTACTGGAGTTGAAGATTAAGAATTTTGGTGGTCTTTCTTTTAGGTGACTCAGCTAGGGTGCAAGAGAGTTGGTTTGCCAGGTTAACTAAATCTGGAGTGGACATAGATTCCCATTCCATCCTGGTCCTTTTTACTAGGAGGGAAAGGTCCCAGTTCAGCTCATTAATAACATAGAGTTAAAAGCTACCTGGGTGGAAACATCTGAAAGAAGACCAGAATATTTTTAAAAAAACAATCAAGTTGATTTGAATAGGCATAAACAGTTTTATCAGGTTTTTGTGCACAAGGCTGAATTTTGTTCCCATCAACAGGCTTTGGGAAAGCCCTAGGAATTGTCCAATGTAGTCATCTAGTGATTGCCTGAGCCTGATTATACATACAAGTCAGCAGGCTGGTCTCCTGGTTTTAATTCTAGACACCTTTCAGGATTTTCCCAATTAACAATTTTCATCCAATGCTGGGCCTGGCCTTCACCGACAAACACATGAACCGGCTGATGTAAGTCAGAGAACCCAGGTTGGTAAGTTTGAATGACTATATTAAATTCCTCAGCAAATCTGTGAGGATATTCGGTTACTATGGGAAAATCTTTGTGGCTCACAGTTCAGCTTTAGTCCAGGGAGTATAAGAGATTCGGAGTTCAGCCTTTGGATCCTCAGAAGGCTTATTTTTAGAGGGACAGGTTCTGATAGGTTCAGAGGACGAGGGAGTGGGGAGAGTTTCAGGGAAAAGGGGAAGTTTGGTGAGAGTTAGTACAGGGAAACTGAGGGTATAGAGGAGGTGTAGGCATTAGAGAAGGTGAGCAGGCAGAACCAGAGCACGAGGAGCCAGGGCAGAGGAACAAGAGGCTTCGGGAGCCGTTTCATCTTTCTTTAATCATTTGTTTGCCTCAGTTAATCTTAACATTTTATTTTGCAAAGAGGCAATTTAGGCTCCTGGTAATGTTTGGAAGCCTCAAAATACCAATTAAATTAGGCATTCCATCTAGTTTTGCAAATTACAGAGCTTTGATTGTCCAATCTGGTTTTAAGTAAAGTACGTTTGGGAGTTCAAAAGTTCACCACAAGGACCACTGCTATTCTAAATTACTTTTGGTTAAGCTGGTCCATTTAGTTAGAAATGCGCATGAGGAATGAGTACATAAACATAAAATCATAATCAATTTTAAACATAAAATCAGCCAGGGTCCATGTAGGGGGCGCACCCTCAACATATTTAGATAACTGGGATCCCACTTCTTAGAAATTTTTCTCTAGAGCCAAGGAATAATTCTCAAACAGCCTAAACAGCTTACACAGCTTGCAACTCAAACAGCTTGAACAGCTCAAACCACCTGCAAGCTTAATGCCAGCCAGTCCGAGTAGGAATAGTCTGATTTCAGTGAGGCGGACCAAAAGTTGAATCAACGCAGCTCCAGTGGAACAGTTCAGTTCCAAAAGGAGTCAGACCAAAGGTTGATCAACAAAGTTCCTATGAAACAGTCTGCTCCAAAGGGAGTCAGGCCGAAGGCTGGCTCAGCACAGTTTCAACTGGAACATCCAGCTTCCAAAGGAGTCAGGCTGCAGTGCCAGCCCAGTTCCAAGTAGGAGCAGTGTGGTTCCAAAGGAAGTGGACCGAAGGCTTAGCATAGTTCTGGTAGAAACAGCCTGATTTCAAAAGAATCAGGCCAAAGTGTCAACCGAGTATTCACAAACAAGGCCTTAAGCAGAACAAAGCCTTAAAAGAGATCTCAAATAAAGCCTGGAGAGCCTCAGATGCAAAGAGGGTGGAAGCTTGGATCCAGGAGAAGAGACTTACCCTCAAACTCCAGGGTTGGCGAGAAAAGCAGCAAGCTCAATGGGCTCTGTTGTGGGTACCACACCTGTTTGCTCACCAGCCTCGGAATCATCTGGGTCTTCTCTGGATCCCTGTACAGGCCACCAAAATGTTGACCTTAAACAAACAGACATCCAGTTATTTCTCCAGCAAAAATAGGTTTATTCAAGATCAGCAAAAAATTGCAATTTGGGGTCTGCAACCATGGCAAGCCACATGCAAGTCCTGAGCAGAAAGGGGAGGAGAAACTCTTTTGTGGAGGGGAAGATGAAGTTGGGAGGGCTATTGTAAAGAGTCCATTGGAGAAATTGAGTGTGCTAAGTGTAGGGGCTTTTCATTGGCTGAGCTTCTCACCTGCCAAGACGAGGAAGTCTCTTCTTCCTGTGGTGCTCTGCTATCAAGGTAGGGTGTGAGAGCCACCCCACCTTTTGGCCTCCCAACTCCATTTTAATGAGGTTTCTGTTTATTAATTTCCACCATGTCTTGCATCAAATTTGGGAAGTTTTCAACCATTATTTCTTCAAATATTCTTTTTTCCTCTCTCTCTTCTCCTTCTGAGAGTACCATAATATGTATGTTGGTCCTCTTGATGGTGTTCCATAGATCCCTTACTCTGTTTACTTTCCCTCATCTTTTTTTTTGTTCCCCAGACTTGATAATTTCAACTGTCCTATTTTCAAGCTCACTGTTTCTTCTGCTTGCTCAATTCTGATTTTGAACCCCTAAAATGCATTTTTCATTTCACAGTTATACTTTTCAGCTTCAGAATTTTTTGGTGGGGGTTCTTTTTCATAATTTCAGTTTATTGATTGATATTTGTTCTGTTCATACATCTTTTTCCTGTTTTTGTGCATGTCTTCCTTTAGCTCTCTGAGCACTTTTAAGGCAGTAGTTTTAAAGTCTTTGTCTAGTAAGTCTGACATCTGGGCTTCCTCAAGTATATTTTCTGTTGATTCACTCTGTTCCTTTGAATGGGCCATGCCTTCCAATTTCTTTGTATATTCTTCTGATTTTTCTTGTTGTCATTGAAAAGTAGACCTTTGAATCTTATAATGTGTTAAATCTGGAAATCAAATTATCCCCTTTCCTCAGGGGTGGCTGTTTTTTTATTGTTATAAAGTGTCTGTGTCAGAGATAAGCCTGAGTTGACTGTTTAAGGTGTTCTGAGGTCTTTTGCTTGATCATGCATAGTGGCTTTCTAGATTCTGTTGTATACATAATTGTGTTTGAATATCTAACAAAACAGATGTGGCTCCTTTAAATCTCCTGGAAGCTGCTTTAGTTGATGGAGGTTGAAAATATAGTGGCCAGCTTTCAGGTCTTCACCTCAGCGTTCAGAGCAGCAATCCACAATCAGAACACAGAACTCCAGTATTTGGAGGATAAGTCCCTTATTGCCTACCTTGGCTCCAGCAAACCACTTCAGAAATTCAGGTTGCTGTCCCCACAGCTGTCTGCCATGAGGCAGAGGTGGGCAGGCTTGGAAGCCAGCACTGGGCTGACGGCTGAATTTGACCAAAATTAACTGCAATTTACCACCCAAGTTGTCCTCTGAAAGTTAGTTGCAAGTGTTCAAATAAACTCTAGAGTTCCAAAATATTCACTTTAGGCAGTTTCTGCCAGTACATCTGTACAAGTGAAGAGACAAATTCCTGGTACTGCCCACTCTACCATCTTCTTTCTCTTTACTGTAAACTTTCTAACATATTGTATGTGAATTGATATTTCAGATTTACTCAGGGATGGCTTTGGGGACAGGCCCCTTTTCTACTGCCTGATTGCAGAAGTACCAACAAAACGAAGTCAACAAAAACCATTAGGTAAAATAAATCTTCCGCCTCCAATTTAATTTGGAGTATATTTTCTCTACCTTGAAAACAAAGTACAATTTGATAACATATAATTACTGTTAAGCAGAGGAGGAGATATTAAGTACATAAACTCAGTTTTGTTTTTCAAAAAGAAAATGTGTGATATGTACTTATGTTTTCTATATGCATAGAAAAAATCTGGAAGAATATACTCCACAGTGTTAAAAGATGGCTTATCTCTTAAAGGTTGTATTAGAAAGGACTTAAACCTTCTACATTATGCATTTCTGTATTGAACTTTTGTCCAGTGAGTTTTTTTATGTTGGTAGTTAAAAAATAACAAAGATATTCCATTTTGGAGGAAAGAACATTCTAAGACTCAAAGCATTAACCTCTTTATTCCTTCTCTTCCTTCTTCCTAGGAAAAGTAACCGTTGGGTTTGCCATGTACTACTTTACCTACGACCCCTGGATTGGCAAATTGCTTTACTTAGAGGACTTTTATGTCATAGAAGCTTACCGAGGTCAAGCTACATTTATAGTATTACTTATAATTTAAAAATTAAAATGGTATATTTTAGTTTAAGGAGATAGGGCTTTCATATAAATATGCTGTTTAAGTCAGTTTATGTTACCTAATTTCTATTTCATGAGCCTAATCACTGTCCTAGTTATCTTTGCATATGGTGAAGACTCAATCATATTAGAAAAGGATTTTCTTATTATTTCCCATCAAGGCTTGGATAAGCCAAATTATCATAGCTCTATTTGTATTTTTAAAAAATGCTTTTATATTTTGGGTTGGTTTATCTAGAAAAGAATAAGAAATATACTCTGTGAAAGGATGTTAGTGACAGGGATTCGTTTCCTTTCCATTATTTTTAAAATAAATCCAAAATCCTTTCCATTACCTTTGGAACCACATTTTAATTAGGAAAAAGAAGTATGACAAACATTCATGAGTTGGATTTCAACACAAGCTGTTAAGAATACATAACAACCAGATACAGGGTTTTATATTTTATTTCTTTCAAACTAAAGCAAATAACTTGTTAAGTGGAAATTTTCAACTTACAGTTTTTCATTCTGCATTATCTATTTAAAAGGTCTAGGTATTGGAGCTGAAATGTTGAAGAGGCTAAGTCAGGTATGTGTTACTATTACTATTGGTATTCTATACGTTATCTTTCTTTCATCAAATATTATTGTTTAATGGCATAAATTAGATGAATTATCTCACCATCTGAATATAACCTCAAAATGTACTTAATTTATTCCAATTAAACAATTTTCAAATCAGATACTCATATAGGTTATATTTGAGCGTTATATTTAATTAAAAATTGATTTCTATATAATCCACAACCACACTATCCACCTATTTGCTATAAAGCAGAAGTAAGCAAGAGGAAGATTAGAAGGCAATTTTACCCATAAAATAGGTCCACAGTATGAATATGAGAATAGTATAAAAACCAGATCCTTCTGTATTTTGGAAATACATATGAGAATTTTAGGTAAACTTTTTCTATAGAACAAAGAAAAAACGCGTGAACTCAATTTATAGAAAAACCAATAAGTGGACTTTGCAAATCAGTTTTGGATTTTTAAAGAAAGGGTTTTAAAATTGAACAGTGGAACTTGTTTCTTTTTATAGCTTTAGAGAAGTCCAAAAGATAACTATTGTATTATTATTTGAAAGTATTATACACACAGTGCCCTGAATATAGTAGACCTTCAATAAAATAAACGTGTTAATGAAGCCTATACTTTCAAGTAATAGTAATCTCTGTTTTTAAACAGATAGCCATCATAAGCCAATGTAACTGCATGCACTTCCTTGTCGTCATTTGGAACCAGGAGTCTACTGATTACTACACTCGTCGAGGGGCTTTAGACCTTTCCTCCGAGGAGGGCTGGCATCTGTTCAGATTTAACAGAAAAGAACTCATGGAAATGGCATGGGAAGAGTGAAAGAGGACTCATCATAACTTGTCCCAACAACAGAGGCTCCAACATTTGAATGTCACCTGAGCCCTACAGCAGTTTGACTTTAAGTGTTGTACAATACAGCAAGTGACCAAACTCTGGTTTGAGATCTCTTACTTTGAAACAGATTTTGCAGATACAGTCAACTCTCCATTATCCAAACTAATGTACTAATGTGTTGTAGCTGAGCTGATGATCCAAAAGAGTAGAGAATTCAAAAATCACTTATACTTAGCTTTAGGATATTTATTTTTTTACCTACCATCTCTCACTAAATTTAAGATGATTATATTTTCACATCTTAACATGTCTGAAATTGGGATAAGTATAATGATCAACTGGCAGTACTTTTTTCTTAGAGGTAAATAATGTGTCTTAGATTTGATGAAAAATGAGTGTGTTTGGTTATAAACAGAGCTGAGGTACAAAAAATTTACTTAAAATACTGAAGCCAAATTTTGAAGAGCTTACTTATGAAAAACTAGTAAGTGAACTGCTTCCCCACCTTGAGCAGCTCAAGTACCACTGCCTCCTTAACATCATCCCAGAGCTACATTCCATCTCTGAGCATCCATGGCTCTTTGGCTGTACTTGTCTTAGGGCAGATACTACACACACCACTGTATCTGTATATGTTTCTATCCTTTCTAGTAGAATATAAGCCCTTTGATAGAATTACCTTTGCATCCTGTGTTATAACCAGCATGGTAGAACATGTAAGTTTCCAATATGTACCAGGTATTTTATGGGCACAAAAGCTATAGAAAGATGATTCAGTCATACTCACAAGGAACCCTGTCTGTGAAAAAATACTAAACTAGTTTTAGTTTTATGGTAAATTGTATGGGCCATCACAGCTATAAATACCAAATGTGAGGGAATGTAGAGGAGAGCGCATCTAAATCCCACCTTGGAGAACTGAGAAAGGTGACACTGGAATTGGGTTTAAAGGATGAACAAGAAGTTGGAATATAGAGCAGGATGACATAGAAAAAAAATTCTAAGGTGAGACACAAGCATAGGCAGAGAAAAAGGAACATAAAAGAACAAAGCATGTCCAAGAAGCAAGTTGTAGGTTATAGATAAAATATGACATACATTGGCAGTAGGGTGGGTGGGGAGAGAAGACAGGATTAAAGTTGAGCTGGGATCATATATGAAGGGCCTTATATGTCATACAGGAAGTCTTGATGTGATTCTGTAGGCAATGATGAACCACTGAAGTTTCCAGAAAGACAACCAACCACAATGGTTGTTAGTAAGACAACTATTTCATCATAATATGACAGATGGGTTAGAAGAAGAGGGTAGCAGGCACTGGATGTTAGCTCAAACTCACACCCATTCCAAATCCCTTACCCCTTGCCTTCCTCACCATAGAACCAAATATGTTTTGCCAATCTTCCTTGCACTAAATGTGGCTACATGACAAGTTGTGGTCCAGATATAGACAGAAGTCTTTTGAGAGGGGTTCTAGGAGTGCATTTACTTTTCTGATTAAAGGGGGTCAGAAGCATCTGGTACATAGTTTGTCCTAACCCTTCTTCCTGCTTTGAATGTGTATGTGTCCCCCACAGGTACGAAAGCCATTTTCTGCCTATGAGGTGATAAATTAACACAGTAAAGAGCAGAGTGGAAAAAGTCTAGGCCCTTGATGGCACCAATGAGCCACTGTACCAACCCTGTAATACTTAATTCCAGATTTTAAATAGACTCTTATTTATTTAAGCTACTGTTAACTGGTTTACTGTTACTTGCAAGCAGAACACATTCTGAAGTGACAGAAAACAAGATTGATGGCAGGCAGATCAACCAGAAGGCTAGTGTAATAATCCAGGAAAGTGATAATAAAGAGGTGAATGAGAACAAGGATTAGAAAAGGTGGAATAGATTTGAGAAACATAGAAATAAGAAGAGAGAGGTAGAGGGGCTGGCCCCGTGGCGAGTGGTTAAGTTCGCGCGCTCCGCTGCAGGCAGCCCAGTGTTTCGTAGGTTCGAATCCTGGGCATGGACATGGCACTGCTCATCAAGCCACGCTGAGGCGGCGTCCCACATGCCACAACTAGAAGGACCCACAACGAAGAATATACAACTATGTACCGGGGGGCTTTGGGGAGAAAAAGGAAAAAATAAAGTCTTTAAAAAAAAAAGACAGAGGTAGAGACAATTTAGTTTTAGACATAATGACATTGGGGATATCTATGGGATGTAAGGTAGATACGACTAATAAATAATTAGAAAGAAAGGTCTATAGCTCTGGAGAAATACAGGAGCTGAAATAGAAATAATAAGGACATATAAATGGTGGCTGAAGTCAGTGAAGTACGTTGAATGAAAATGAGAGAGCACACAGAATGAGAAAAGAAGGCTAGGAATGCAGCCCGGGGAGCCTCAGCATTTAAGGCATTCAGAGCAAGAGAAGAATGAAGAAAAACAAGAGAAGCAGGAGTAACAGAGAGCAAAGGGAGGAGTGAGTTTCAAGGAGGGAGTGGTCGAGAGTCAATAATTGCAGAAAATTCAAGCAGATATAGAGACCAGGGTGTCCCAAATTAGAGAGGAATTGAAAGCGAGGAAGTAAGAAAGTGACATTAATTACTTCTTTAAGAAGTATGGCAATTATGGGAAGGACAAAGAAAAGATAGCTCTAGAGGAAGAGGCAGGGTTAGGGAAAGGGTTTTGTTACTGTTGTTTTTGGATAAAGAAGATCTGAAGCTATTTAGATGTGAGGAAAATTAAATGAGTGAAAAGAGAAACCAAAGACTGAAGATTAAACAGGATAGACCATGGTACCGGGAAGGATGCGGAGGAATGAGATGAGGAACACAAATAGAAGCACTGACCTTAGAAAAGGGGGCTGCATGGCTGAAAAGACATAAGACTTTTGAAGGTAAATGGGAAGAAGTTGGGAATGGTCATGTCTAAATAACATTCTTTTTTCTCTGAGTAATAGGAGACATGGTCATCTTTGGCAGGAATAAGAGGCTTGGAAATAAAAGGTCTGTAATACCTCTCCTGGGGAACAGAATAGGAAACCACCTAGGAACCAGCAGGACTGCTAAACAGCATTGGGGGTCCCACGTAGCATATGGTCCTCTTGAATAGAGGTGTTTGGGGACACTTAAGAGGAGTTAACACTAATAAAACAAAGAGACGAAGCCAAGCCCAAGTGTCTTAAAGTATGGATATTTTATTCCAGCTCTGGGAAATGAAAAAAAAAATGGGAAGAAGGGAACACATCCTTCCACACACCATTCTAATTTAGCTGACATTAATTCAGAAAAGCTAAAGCAAATACGTATGTGTATACGTATAAATATTTATATGTAGACATAGTTTTTCAGATTTTAGTCTCATCAGTGTTCATATATTTACTGTTTTTGTTTTTTCATAAACATCCTTAAAAGTCACCAAATGCATCCTAATACTTCTACCTCTGCCTCTTCATCAATCATTTAATATTGCTTGGATTTTGTTCATAGTTGGTGTTTTAATCACCTATGTGATTGGTCAAACGGTACGTTAGAAGATGTGAGGGAAAAACATGGTTTAACTTATACTCTGTGCGTCACAGTTACCCATCACATGATTGTTTTCATCATTATTTGCAGCTTCACACATCTTGTAGTTCTCTACGCAGACCATTTCAGCTTCTAGTGCTGTACATATCTACGTCTTCTGGATGGGACTGCCCGTGATCCATGAGCTTGGGGTCAGGCATAAACTGTGTAGCACCTGATAAAGTATTAAAACGAAAAAAAAATTAGTCATTCATTTAACAAATTTATTGTTGGCACTGGGAATACAGTAGTGAACAAAACAAAAATCTCTGCCAACATGGACCTAACATTTAAGTTGGGTGAGACAGAAAGTAAGTTAAGTAAAAGATACGAGATGGTGGTAAGTGCTATGCAGAAAAATCAACCAGGGAGGGGCGTATGGAGTGCTTGGGTAATTTGCAATTTTAAATACAGTGGACAGGGAAAGCCTTCCAGAAAGGTGATACCGAGCAAGAACTGAAAGAGGAGAGGGTGTGAGCTGGTAGATATCTGAGGAGCAGGCAGCAAGTATAACAGGCCTGAGGCATGTCTGAGGAAACACAAAATGGCCAATATGGCTGGAACAGAGTCGGCCAGATGTGGTGATCGTGGGTACAGTGAGAGTGACAGGAGACATCATCAGAAAACAGGTGAAGGCTAGGCCACACAGAACCATGGTAAGGTTTTTCTTTTTTATTTTAAGTGAGATGAGAAGCTACTGGACAGTTTTAAGCAGAGGAGTAACATGATGTTATGTTTTCTAAAAGATCACTTTTAGCTATGGGAAGAAGAGACTACAAGGGAACAAGGCTGGAAGCAGGGAAAGCGGTGAGAAAGCTGCTGTAGCACTCCCAGAGCCACACGCTGATGGCTTTAACTAGGGCAGCAGCAGTGCAGGCAGGGAAAAGGGAATGGATTCAGAATAACTTCTGAAGGTAGAATGGACAGGATTTCCTAAATGGATGGAAGATGTTGTGTGAGAGAGACTCTTTAACTTGAGAAACTGGAAGAATGGAGTTTACATTTACCGAGATAAAGAAAAATGTGGGAGAAGCATGTTCAGGGGAAGGCAAATGAAGCGTTAAGTTTTGGATGTGTTAAATTTGAATTACTAACTAGACATCTCAGTACAAATGTTTCAGTAGGCAGCTAGAAGTCTGAGTCAGTAGGGTTGAGGAGAGGCCTGGGCTGGTTTATAAATTTTACAGGCCTATCCTATACATGGCACTTAAAACTATGGGACTATATGAGATCATATAGAGCGCCAGAGAAGAGGCCAAGGAATGAGCCCTTTGGATACTCCAACTTTTTGAGATTAAGAAGATTAGAAGAATGTAGCAGAGAAGACTGAGAAGGAACAGCCAGTCAGTGAGGTAAGAGAACCAAGAGCAAGTAGTATCCTATAGGCCAAGTGAAGAGATTGTTTCAAGGAGGAGGGAGTAATCACTTTTTGTGGTAAAAGTTACAGATGGATTGCATAAGATGGAGACTGAGAATGGACTCCTGGATTCGGCAATGTGTGGACCAGTGGTGATCCTGATAAGCTGACTATGTGCAAGGCGAGGTGCTACATTATTTCCATGCACTGTCTCACAATACCACCATGGGACAGATGATATTTTTCTATTATCCTTGTTTTACAGATAAGGAAATTTTCATTTAGAGAGGTTATGAAAGTTGACCAACGTCACTCAGTTGATAAGTGATGGAGCCAGGATTGAATCCAAGTTTGTCTGACCTCCAAGAGAACAACCCTGGCTCTCCTGTAAAATGGGGGTTAGAGTAGTAACAACATCATACAATTATTTTTAGTATTCAATATAATAATGTGCACAAAGTGCTGCATATAATACCCTGTGCACGGCAAGTAGGAAAGGAACAACTATATATTTACTTCATGACATAAGACTAAAACTATTTTTTCAGAAATTTGTTTTTATTTTAAATATGTTTTTCAAAATCTGATTCATTTTAAAATGATTTTATTACATTTGGGAGACATACCTTTTTTTCCACAGAGGAATTTAATTTCAAGTTTTATGATGAAAACAAAGGGGAGAAACATTTATATACAATGATTTATTTTACACCTATCTTTTCAGAAACATTTTTTATAAAGTGTGATATACCTATATGCAAATTCAGCACCAAATATACTAAAAAACAACCAGATCACAAGTAATCACTACTCATGACACTAATATAGTTCTCCATAGGACAGAGATTCTTAACCTGGGGTCTCTTTGGGGTCTGTGGATAGAATTCATGTGATCTATGAATTTGAATGGGGAAAATTTGTCTTTATTTAATTAAACTCTGACTAAAAATGAACATTTTCTTCAATAATAAATGTAGGCAATAAACCAAAATAGTATTAGTGGTACCTTAGATTTTGTCACTAATAGAAATCACAGATATTTTCCTATCACACTGCAGTTGCAGATATCTTGATATAGTTACACTTACCACTATATCAAAACCATGGCCTTTATTAGATATGCTGTTAGATGTTGTTGTTTAATACATTTAAGGAAGCTCATATATCACTATGTATTTTATTTGATGCATTTAAAAACATTATTCTGAGAAGAGGTCTGTAGCACACAAAAGAGGTAAAGACAGTGGTTCTGCCGGCCCTTTTCTCAAATGTACTCTTGCTGCCACCTGGTGGAAGCCTTTGCTCAGTACAAGTGAAAAGTGTCCTACAAAATAGTTTTCTTCTTTATCAGACAGACGTACTACTTGCATGTGGCAAATAATTATTTTATATAAGTCTGAATGTGTCTAATTTGCTTAACAATGTTAACCAACTGACTCAGTTCTCTAACGCTTCTATTCATTTTCTTAATTTATATTCTTGTCCAAACTCTGGTCAAAGATACAGTTCATCCAAATGTGAAAGACCCCTTGCCTTTAGATCTCCACTTCTCAAAATTTCTTGAAAGGTTTCAAATTTTTAATTGATCCTTAGCTCATGTCAGACCTTATGATTAGAGGAATATGCACAGAGAATTCCCGGTGGAGCTTTTCTTACAATCCGCCTGCTTGGAGGCCTCCCCTCTGGAGATCCTAATTTATAATTCTTGGGTAGAGTGAATTTAAAAAAAAACCTCAAGTAATTGTGATGTGGATCCCTCTGGTTTAGAATCACTTAGCCTAGGTCATTTGATTTCTGCCTTTTCAAAAAGATTCATCTCATGCTTTTCTGAGTAATTAAGGATTATATCATTCCTCTTAGAAATTTCTTCACCCCTTGAGCTGATCAAAGATTAGCACTCATAAAACTCTTCTTGAATCTCAATCCCCTAATAATTATAATGCTTTTCTTTGAGCTTTGTCGTGTTTTTAATCTCTAATAAAAAACATTTTATGCTTAAAGTTTTTATTGCAGACTTTTAAAAAAGATGGTGTTATAACGAACAGGAAAGGAAAGGAATAAAGATGTTTAAAGTCATAAAACAGCAATGAATTATTGTCTCAAATAGCCATTAGGTGGTATCTGTTCACTGATAATTTAGTTCACACATTATCTCATTTATATTTCAAGCAAGTTAGGTAGAAAAAATGGGACAGATCACTAATTGCTGAGTGAAGTTAGGATTGTTAGAAATTCTATTTTTGTTTCTTTTGTATAAAATTGGGATGATATTCAGCATTCAGCTTCTCAATAATCGAAATACTTAAAGATACTAGTCACTGCAAAGGACTTCCTCACACTTTGTTCTATTCTTTTCTTTCTTTTTTCTCTCTGTGCTTCAGTTTGGCTATTTTCTATCAAACAATATTTGAACTCACTACTTCCGTCCTCCTTTGTATATAGTCTGCTGTTACACCCATCTAATGAGTTAATTTCAGATACTTTTTCACTTCTAGAATATCCACTTGGTTTTTTAATAGATTCCAATTTTTTAATGAAATTCTCCATCTTTTCATCCATTTTGTTCATGTTTTCTATTTAATATATTAATCATAGTTAGTTAAAGTCCTTTTCTGCTAAGTTCAATATTTAGATTACCTGTGGGTCTGCTGTTATATTTTTCTCTTTTGATTATGAGTCCCATCTTCCTGCCTCTTTGCATAACTAGTATTTGGTTTGCTTGTATGGTGTATTAAAAAAACTGTAGAAGCTCCAGACGATAGCTTCTACCAGAGAGGGGGACCCTCTTCCTCTTTTAGGAAGGGTGAAGTGCTTATCATCTCAATCCAATCAGGCATTGACCTGAGTTGCAGTTTTGGTAAGAGTAAGTCAACCTCTGCTTTCTCCCTGGTCCTCAGCCATGGCACCCGCAAACTTCTGACTGAGAGCCTGACAATTTTCTGTCTCCCTTGCACTAAAAGACAGTAGGAAATTCAGTTCTGCCCTTCAGAGGTTTTGAACTTGGCTATTTAGTCTCCTGACCTGTAAAAAGTCTCGCAGATATCATGAAAGGAAGTCATGTATGTGTGGCACACCTCATCCCTCTAGAACAGGAATCAGCGGACTTTTTCTGCAAAGGGCCAGAGTAATATTTTTGACTTTGTAAAACATAAGGTTTCCATGCTCAACCCTGCCATAGTAGCATGAAAGCAACCACAGATCATACAGAAATGAATGAGTGTGGCTGTGTTCCAATAAAATTTGTATGAACACCGAGATTTGAATTTCATTTAATTTTCACTTGTCATGAAATATTTTGTGGTTGCTTTTTAACCATTTAAACCATGTAGAGACCATTCTTGGCTCATGGAATGTACAAAAATAGGCGGTGAGCCAGCTTTGGCACAAGCGCCATAGTTTGCAACCTCTGCTTTAGAGGGACATTAATCCTGTGAGACTGTGAGAGATTTTATTCTGCTTTCATCAGATTTCAAAAAGGTCCATTTCACCAAATTTCCAAATTTGTGATCCCCAAAATAACATAATTTTCACCATAAATGTATATCGATGATAGAGAACAATCAAACTCATATTCAGAGGCATGATATACAGTTGGACAGTACACCCAATCTATTTTGTATCGTGGTAAGTGGTGGCCATGGCTAGGCTCCCCAGCTAAGTAACATGCTCTCAAAGTGTGCTCAAGGAAAATAAATTTATTGGAAAAATGGCTAATTAGGCAAATGATAATGTTATCTTCTAACGCTCACTGAGAACTTAGTGTGTGCTCGACATTGTACTTTGTGCTTTACATGTAGTCTCTCATGTAATCCTCACAACAACCATGTGAGAATAACACTATTATTGTCCTCCTTACATGGATGAAGAGACTAAGGCTTAAGGTATTACATAACTTGCCCCAGACAATAGAATTAGTAAATGTTGGATGTAGGATTCAGATCCAGGTCTTATTCTAAAATCTGTGCTCATATTCACTACTGTTTCCTATGTCTTAGACCTTTGGGACTGCACGTGAAATGTAGAAATGGTGAATCCCAAGGCTCTACTGTATAATCAACTCTGAATGATACATGATACAGATGAATAGTACTAGCATCTCTCTCCCCTCTACATGTCTCCTTAGAATTCTTTTCATCTATCACATTACCCATGACAGGTGGGTAAAGGGTTCCAGAATCTAGATGTGTGAAGAAAAGACATTGGCTAGGGAGGGTTTGGTCCCACTATTAAGCTATAACATGTTTCATCTCCACAAAGATACTTGGAATTGACAGACATTTAGGAAAATGACTGGATATATTATATACTTGTGGGAATGTGGTCAACTGTTGATTAATCAGAGAGAGTCTAAAAACTGCACGACTTTTCTTGATTAGAAAGGAGAGGTAACAGAAGAAAACAGTAAAGCTCAGATTGGGTTTGTTAGTCAGTGACAACCTTAGAAAGATTAAGTGAGAAAGGAGGAGGCTGAAATTAGACACTAAACTCTAGTTTTAAATTAGATAATCTATACACAACAGAAAAGAGGTGGGACTTTGGTGTTAGGAAGATCCAGACTATAAACACAACTCTGCCACTCATAAGCTGTATGATTTTGGGCAAATTACTTAAGCTCCCTGAGTCTCAGTCTCTTCACCATAAAATGATTATAATTACATGTATACACCAGAGTCCTTTTTGTTTGTTTTGCTTTTTGGGTGAGGATTGAATAACATACTTACTGCTCTTTGCACCAGAGTAGGTGTTCAATAAAAGGCAGATATTATCATTATTTCCTAATTCTCTACCTCTGAGTTGGCCCTATTTCCTTTGCAATAAGACAACTTATGGGTAGTACCATTCACCTTGTACAGAAAGACAAACCTATGCAAGCCAGTGACTGGTGGGTTTATGTGAATACACTATTGAAGTGGTATTAAACACTCTGTTACCTTCTTTTTTATCACAGTAAAACCATGGTATATTTGCCTAGACAGTATAATTGTCGCTATTTGGTCCCACAAGATATTAATTGTGAGTATCTAATACTAGCAAAGTTATTAGTATTATAATTGGTGCTATTTTTCACTATTTAATGTTGGAAGTTCTCCCGGTATCTAAACTAAATAAAACTGAGAGGGGTAAATAGCACAAGAAATGGAAAGCTGATATTTCTTCTAGGTAGATGTGATGCATACTTAGATCCTGCAAATTGATAGAATCCAGAAAGGCAGATTTTCCTCCACCTGATGAGAAAGCTCACATTTATAAAGTAATATTAAATGCTTCACTCACTCAACCTGCCAGTGCTACTCTATACCCCCATATGCAAAGATCTGCGTTATGAACCATGTGGCAATCAGAAACAGCCCCAGGCACCTCAGTACTTCATAACCTAAAAAGAAATATAGACTACAGACATTAGAAAGACAAAACATTTACGAAGAAAACATGTAAATAAGTTCAAACTACTAATTATAACACTATAAAATTATTTAAGAAAAGAATGAAAACAAAATTGAATCATTTCAAACAAACCTGAGGGGGATTCCGATTTGGTCTTCGTTTCGGAGCTGAATTCTGTTGGCAAAGGCACTGAGTGTTTCAGGTCGTGAGGCGTTTTTGCAGGTATTTCTATTTCAGCAGGGCTTCCTAGCTGTATACCAAAAAGATTTTCCTTCATAAGTAAATCAGTTTACTAAAAGAATAAAATATCCTAAAAAATTACAGCATGCGAAGGGATTAGGCTCCTTCATCTCCTTTCATTCTATTCTTGACCTCTGTCTGGGACACGCCGTTACAAGCCAACAGCCACCCAAACAAAACTCAATGTCTACTTTTTTAGTCCATTTAAACTCTACCTTAGTTTTTTCTTTAGGTTCAGGAAGTGACTCTTTTTTGTTGTTTTTTGTCCACAATGATTTAACTGCTTCATAAATTTGCTGGCTTGTAGCATATGCCTTTCTCCCAGTTACCTAATTAAAACAAAAAGTGAGTCAAATAACATATATTTTTAAGAGTTAAAATAACAAATATTTAAAAACTTATGTCAGGTATTTTATATGAACACCCAGGTCAGAATCAATGGTAAAGATATAAATCTCTAGATCATATAACACAAAGCTCCATTTTCTGTCTCATACGAAAATTCGTTTCATGTAAAAGGCTAAAAAGTGTACAGTTAGTACAACACCAAGAGTGAATCCTGATGTAAACTGTGGACTTTGGGTCATAACGACGTGTCAGTGTAGGCTCATCAACTGTAACAAATGTACCACTCTGGTGGGGACGTTGATAATGGAGGAGACCGTGCATGCATTGGGGCAGAGGGTGTATGGGAAATCTCTGTATCTTCCCCTTAATTTTGTTGTGAACCTAAAACCGCTCTAAAAAAATGAAGTCTTTAAAAAATGTATAGTTTTCAATCATACGGTAAAATGTAAATTGAAAACTATGTCTGTTTCACAGGAGTCTCGGAAAGATAGTTTGAGATAATAAACAGCTGACTGAGAAAATGAGATTTGAAGATGCTACAAAGTTAATGATTTGCTTTAATTTTTATAGTGCTTTCTCTGGTCACAAAGAAAAAGCATCAGTGTTTTTCTCCAGAGAATAATACTGTTTTTTTGGTAGAAACCTGAAATAAAAAATGAACTACAAACACACTAAGGTAGAGGCTATGATGCTGACTGAATTCCTGAAGCTGCTGTTACTTTCATGCATATCTCTTTCTCTTTGAAAATCTTCTTCTGATTCCTTCTTTCTATTCTTTTCCCATCCTTTTGTTCATTACAGTAAAAGTAATTTCAATAGCTATTGATTTTTCAAGTTTTAAAGTGGTTTTGGGGAACTTTCCAGGATTATGCTTTCTATGAACTTATTTATTTATTTTTTTCCTGAGGAAGATGAGCCCTGAGCTAACATCTGTTGCCAATATTCCTCTTTTTTGCCTTGAGGAAGATTAGCCTTGAGCTAACATCTGTGCCACTCTTCTTCTACTTTATATGTGGGTTGCCACCAGAGAGCATGGCTGATGAGTGGTGTAGGTCTGCACCTGGGATCTGAATCCGTGAACCTGGGCCGCTGAAGCAGAGCATGCTGAACCTAACCACTATGTCATGGGGCCGGCCCCTAAACATAAATTTTTGAAAACTATGTTTTTCTTCCTTAAATAGAAATATTTCTATTGTTTTTGGTAAGGATATGCCTACACTTAAGAAAAATCAACCAATCCACTATTATAAAGACAGTCCTCTTCCTCCCTCCAGTGTAACCTTTGTCACCAGTTGTATGGATATTCTTTCTCAATTTTTACTCTTATATGTATATTATATACACACGTGCATAGTATTTTAAAACAAATGGAATGCCGATACTTATAGATCTACCAAAAAGGATGAAGTAGATCTATACGGACTAACATGGATAGAAGTCCATGACAAAAAGAGATTAGAGAATAATAGATTATACACTACAATCTCAGTTATGTTTTAAATTAAATTTTAAAAGAAACTACACACATATATACTTAGCTTGGTTTCTTTTTAAATACAAATGGGATCACACTATACATATTATTTTGACATCTGATTTCTTAAAAGCTTAACAACATGTCACAGAGATGTTTCCATATCAGTTTATATACCAATAGATATGCTTCTTTTTTAAGATCTGCATAGTTAGTATTCTATAATGGATATACCACAATTTGTTTAACAAATCCCCTACTGATGGGCATAAGGGCGTTATGATTTGTTTAACAAATCCCTTGTTAATGGGCATATGGGATGTTTCCCCTTTTTTGGGCAATTATGAGCATGCTGTGATTAGCATCCGCACACATACAACTGGGACCGTATACCTTTGTGGTGTTTCCTTGGGACAGGTTCCTAGATGTGAAATATGTGGATTAAAGATTACATACATTTTAATTTTTGATAATATTGCCACATTGCCTCCAGAAAGTCAGGGATATACTGCAGCAATTTACACTCCCACCAAAAGTCTGGTTTTCCACCCATTTACCAGTAGCAGTATTATGAATCTTTTACATCTTCATCAAATTGAAAGGCTATAAATCAATTATCTAAATGATCTTTTAAATTTGCAATTATTTGATTGTTGATGAAGTTAAACATCTTTCATCTATTAGGCCATTTATGTTTCTTTTTTTTTTTTTAAGATTGGCCCTGAGCTAACATCTGTTGTCAATCTTTTTTTTTTTCTTCTTCTCCCCAAACCCCCCCAGTACGTAGTTGTATATTCTAGTTGTAGGTCCTTCTAGTTCTGCTATGTGGGACAACACATCAGCATGGCTTGATGAGCGCTGCACCCAAGATCTGAACTGGTGAAACCGAAACCCTGGACCAATGAAGTGGAGTGTGCGAACTTAACCACTCAGACACAGGGCCGGCCCTCATTTATGTTTCTTATTTTGTGGATTGCTTCTTCATATACTTTCTTCATTTTCTTAGAGGGCATTCATCTTTTTCCTATCAATTTATAAGAGCTCTTAATATATGAAGGATATTATTTAGTCCTTTGTTATATATGTTGCAAATAGTTTTACCAGTTTCTCATTTATCCATTACTTTTGTGTATGGTATACTGATCAACAGAAATTTATTTATTTTGATGGAGTAAAAAACATTTTTTTCTTTGATGGCTTCTGGATTATGTTTTGTTTAAGAAGGCCTTTCCTATCTCAAGATTACACAAATACGCCTCTTTTTTCTTCTAATATTTTTATAGTATTATGTTTTATGATTAGATATTTATTACACCTGGAATTTATTTTTGCACGATATTTGGGAAAGATCTAAGCATTTTTCCAAAAAGTCAATTATTCCAACACATTTCTTGAATAATCCATCCTTTCTTTACACGCTGATCTGAAATGTCACCTTTACCATACCCCCGCAGGTCTCCCCATAATGTATACAAAGACATACTCGATACATTTGTTTTTGGACCTTCTTTTTTGTTCTCTTGGTCTATTTTATTGTCTATGCTATAGCTTAGTATAGTTACTGACACATGGCAGATGGACAACAAATACTGCTTGAATCAATGTCATGTTCCCTCCAAATCCAGGAATTTTCTAAGAACTGAATTTGTAAATTTGGAAACATCTGTCATATTCCATATTGAGTCCTTTCATCCAGAAACAAGATGTATCTCTCAATGTATTCAGGTTTAAGAAAATGCCCTTCAGTAAAATTTAATAGTTTTTAAAAAAACAGGTCATAAAACATTATTTGATAAGTTCTTAAATATTTTATAGTTTCCAAAACAGATTGCTTGTTACTCTTTATATAAGTTAATAATGAAAATATTGTAAAGAAAAAATATAGAAAGCAAAGAGTAATTCCATCTTGAAGTGTATTTCCAAAATTGTGAATAATGGGAGTGTGACTTTTATTTTTCCAAGGACCTTCTGGACTATCGTTTTGTAACCTATTTTATATCATAGAACCCTTGGAGAATCTCTTGAAAAGAACGGGCCCTTTCCTTCAGAAAAATACACATTCAGTAGAAGAGCTCTCACCTGACATCCTTTTAAGAGGCTTGTCTGATTAAATGAAGATGTTTAAAAAATTTATAATAAATGATTTTCATAGAATGCTGAATATTCATCGTTAGTAGGCACTGTCCAATATGCTCAAGTACTGTCTGTCACAAGTGATCCATATGCTTACCAAGAATAAGTTGTGTTCGTTTGCAAGTCTCTACATCAGTTTTACTATAATTCAACAATTTAAATGTACCATAGTAGGATGAAATATGAGTGTGAAGATAATTGTTGTGTCTAGGAAAATTAAGTTAAATGCTTTGCAAAAACTCCAAAGTAAATTACTAAAAGAATAACTACTGCCAAAGGTGGGCAAGACAACTGTAAAAGGCTGGGGTAAATAATAAAAATCTAAGAGGATTCCGCACTCAGATTATTTTAAAAATGTTTTTAAGTGTTCATTCTATTTTTTTTTTTAAAGATTTTATTTTTTCCTTTTTCTCTCCAAAGCCCCCTGGTACATAGTTGTATATTCTTCATTGTGGGTCCTTCTAGTTGTGGCATGTGGGACGCTGCCTCAGCGTGGTTTGATGAGCAGTGCCATGTCCGCGCCCAGGATTCGAACCAACGAAACACTGGGT